>NC_038246.2:32797688-32801707 GCF_000004515.6 Glycine max
TAGCAAATCAAAATAGAAGATACAGATTTAATTGTTGCTAATATTAAATGCATGTGTATCTAATATTGGCTCTCACACGGACATTTAATATTAGCCATTAAAATTACATGTGCATTTAATATCTTCTATTTTGATCTAAAGTCCATTATTTAATCATCTCACCTCTCATAATAAAACACTCATCTCACATGATATGTTCCCTATATATATATAAATTTGTCTTAAATATATAACTTTTTTCATATTTATCCTTATAATTAATACTCATCTCTTTTCTAATTGTTTGTCAATACATTCCACCTATTCTTAAAATTAGGGCCATTTTAAGTCTAAAAATAATTAATGCAAAGAACATTATAGATTGAGACTTATAAAAAAAATAAATATCATCATTTTAAACTTAGTCTTATAACTAGGAACAAAAGAAATATAATATTTATTAATATACACACTTTTGTCTTTTAGTATGAGTGTATTAACAAATTACACCATTGATATATTTTAAGAGAATATCTAGTTATAGTTTGCTAAAAGTGTATGTACCTTAGCAAATCCAACAAGACCATTTGTAATGCCAAAAGAGTAATGATATATACAATGTTTTATGTTTGATCTATCAACATATCTTTTACCTCACCGGGCCTTGGATTTTTTTGTTTAATTTTGGTAATCCCTTTACTTAAGATGTTTGATTTTTCAATGGAACTCCGAAGTATCCTTACAATCTTTGGTCCTTTGAATTGATTGAGATTAATTCTCGCTTTAAAACTTAGTCATATTTAAAACTCTCTCTCCCTCCCCAAAGATATATTATTTAGAAATCAAACATAGTTCTTTCTCCACAAACTCAACGCGTATTTCAAACTAAATTATATATCTATTGGATACCAAGCCTTAAATTGAAGAGCCTTTAGAAAACTTGGCCTCAAAGTACAATAATTTGTCTTTCTTTTTTCACAAAGAGGGTGTGTTATGAAAACAAAGCCACCGGTGATAAGATGAATGTAAAGATATATGGTGATCTATCGAGTGTATTGTATTGTTTTGAAGTGTGCTCACAACCGGTCCCAAACCTCCACTAGTCTTGCCTATAACATTTTTTGGTCATGCTTAGAAAGAGAAAAGCCGGTTCCAAAGCCTGCTCTCGATAATTCATAAATATATACACTATAAATTTATATTCTCGTTCTCGAATAAGAACTTTTTTAATAATATTTCTGCATTTATCTTAAAAAAATATTTCTGCATTTATGGATATGATGGAAAAAAATGTATATCCTCATAAAATTAATTATAGATAGAATTTGGATAGCTTAACATATATTCACAAGTAAAATAAATGAATTTATTTTATACTCACTTATTAATGGTTAGGATGGATAAACAAGTATTTGTACTAGCAGGTATTTATAATTTAAAATTATTTAAATATCCTTAATTTTTATGAAGTAATTTGCTTTAGTTTTCATTTATTCTATCTCTCCTTTTTCTATTTTACTTTTTTAGTATAACTATATATTTAAAATCATTAATTTATTTTTTTTATTTTTTCTTTTAATTTTATATCTCAACAAATATTTATGGATAGTTGCAGAAATTTATAAAATATGTAGACATCCATTTAATATGAACTCATATAAGTATGAGACATATTTTCATTCAATGAGGACAGAGTTAGTACTCATACATATCTGCTTCACCCCTTTGTTAATTATTCATATCTACATTGAACATGCAATTTATTATTCTTTTTTATTCATTTCAAATTCTTAAATTTAGTTTTTTTAAAAGTTGATTAATTGTGAGACAATTGTATGATCATTTTAAGTTTTAAATATTGCACAATGAGAGAAAAACTTGTTGAAAAATAATTTTGTGTGACTGTGTGTTTAATTACAATATGTTACTCCGTTTTTCTCATGATAATCATCATGTAAGGTAAAATATTGTTCCATAATAATTGTTATATAAAAAAATTATCATTTTAACTTTTCAACATAATATTAATTATTTTTTTTATTTATATTGATCTCTTATAATATTAATGATATGATAACAAAAATTAAAAATAAATTAATAGTGATAAAATTAATTTTATAAAATTAATATTACTTTTCATTATTTATTAAAAAAATTATCTATGAAAAATAATTTAGGACAATAATTGTAATAAGACGGAAGAAGTAATAGTTAACTGTAATATTATCAATCACAAAATCAACTATGTAATGAAACCGATAATTTATATAATGTAACCAATAAATATGTACATGGGTAAAATAAATTATTCTACTAATCTCATAATTATAAAAATAAAATATTGCCAATATGATGAACCCCTTTTTAAAGAGGGGAATGACTTCTCGGTGCAACCACACTCCAATGCCTTGCCTTGCCATGCCAGTTAAGGCGCACAGTTAACTAAGTAATAAGCCACACTTTGTTCAAGACCCACAATATTTGTGCAAAGTTCAATTTCTTGTTTTGCTTATATGAGCTTGTTGGCTTATATAATGAAGAACAATCATCATTTGGGGGAGTTGGGATGATGATCATGAAATTATAAACAATATTTATACAATAGGAAGGGAGGAATGCAACACCAATGATTTGCCTTTTGGTTGGATGCAGGGTTAGAGCAAAATATGAGAATGGGATAGTCTTAGCTAACTCAAAATAAAAAAAAAAATAAAAACTATAATATATATTTTATTTAATTGGTCACCTTTTTATTAATAGTTAAAAAGAGAACTACTTTTTTATTTGATTGTAACAAAAAAATTATGACTTATTTCTTTCAATGCCCTAATAAATGAACTATTGCTCTCTACTTTTAATTTGTGTTTTAAGTAAAAATTAATCCTTATTAATCTTTTTAAATGATGAGTTAAATTTAATATATTAATTTTGAGGATATATCTTTATTTATATTTAATTTCCCCCAATAAAAAATTGACTAATAACTCTATCTGCCCTTAGTTGGATGCATTTGCTTGATATTATCATATGCGTTGAAAACATGGGGCTGTTTCATCTAGTGGGTTGGAGCCTGTTTGCGTTGACGATGAAATCAGCAGTTGAAAACATGCAAGTTGGATTTATTTTAGGGTAGTTAACAAGACTATTCCCCACAAAAATAATAAGAATTATGATTTTTCACATTACTTTCTTTGATACTTTTTATTTATACTTATTTTAATACCATTAATTAGAATTTTTCTATTTTAAAAATAACAATGGTTAAAAGATGGATAACAATAAGATTTTAACGGTAAAAAGTATAAAAAGTATTTAACTGAAAAGGTGTAAAAAAAATATCCATCCAAATATAAAAGAGTTTAATTTTTATGCACTGATTAAAAATTTTCAATGCATAATTTTTGAAGTTTAAGATTAAATGATAGCACATTTTTTTGTGTAATCATATATGAGGTATATAGATTTCTATTTCACATCCAATTAATTCTCCTACTAAATTAGCCCATTATAAGGTAAATTAATACCTCTAATTACGAGTTTATACTCAAAACAAGAATCAAACCTTAGTTGAGACTCAAGTACCAAATTAATTGTGCCAACGATTTTTAAGGAGTTGTTATTAAAATCAATAATATTATCATAAGATAACCGTGTAGAAAATCTTTACACTATTAATATGTTTAAATTAAATTCATAATAAAATCACGAAGTAGCTTTTGATAACATATTTAAGCTGTTTTTGTAATCTTGATTTTAGTTTAAGATATGCTTTTGGTTTTTTTCCTAGAAAAACTTAAACTCAATCCAAATAGACGGGGTCATGCATTGACATTTGGTTCAAATATTTTATGTTATGCAAGAGTCTTGATAAAACAATGATTTTGTCCCTTTACTTATATGAAGGCAAATGATTTCTGCTTAACTTCTTAACTGAAAAAGGTTAAAAGCTCATAACTAACCCATGCGAGGTATGAACATCATTATTGGTCCACCTAATCAAGGGTCCTGCTTATTGCACTTGCTTGCATGATCCATCATCA
>NC_038246.2:32801854-32844212 GCF_000004515.6 Glycine max
GGGAAGCGGGAACACAATAGTGGTCCGAAAAGGTAAAATTGTTTAAGGGCTCGAATCGAATGATTAAAGTATTAAACCCATTACTTTACTAATTAAATTCGAGTTTTTCAATATTGCGGGTTTGGATTTCCTTAAAAACATTAAATATGTCATTTATGAGAGGGAAAATATAAATTTGTTATGTGTATGAACCGGTTAATTCCTTACAGGTACTTTACTCACGATTTAATACCATTAATTAGTATGAATATTTAGCATTATCGTATATTATCTCTTGTCTCCTTATAATTGTTGTTCGAAATTATTTTATACAGATAAAAATAATTAATAAATAAATATAAAAAAATACTCTTTTCATTTCATTACAACTGTTGTATAAGAGAAAAAATTACCAAAAATAATTATCATTTTAATTTTTTAATATAACATTAATTTTTTTCATTTTTATCATTTATAATATTAATGGTGGACAACGAAATCTATAAATAAATTAATGATGATGTAAGATTAATTTTATAAAATTACTACTTTCTTTCATCTATTTATTAATTTTTCTTAGTATATTTAAAATGATCTAAGATGACTATTATTTTGGGTCGGAAAGAGAAATAATTTTATAAAATTATCCTTATTATTATTAATTTTTTTTAGTTTTTGTTATCTACCATTAATGTTATGACTTATAAGGGTATAAGTGAAAAATGAGTAATTAACAATACATTAAAAAATTAAAATAAAAATCATTGAGACTTATTTTTTTTCCTTACATGAAGATTATTATAGGACAAAGAAACTAAATAATAATGTACACCTACAAGAAATCTAAATAATGTATTAATACACTATCAAAATGTTATACTTCTTAATTAATAATTATACTTAAATAATTTTAAAAATATTTTATTTAGATGAAAACAATACAAAGAAATTTTGCTATAGAACAAATTAAAATCAATTCATTTGAAACCATGTCAATACTATATTTTAAATGTGTTTCTAACTTCTCATATTTAATTTTGATAATCCTTGGAAAATAATACTTTCTTCATTCCTATTTATGAGACCTATCAATATATATTTTTTGTCTCTTATTATAAGATTTCATTTTATTTTTCTTGTGTATTAATTTTTTTTACTAAAATACCCTTATTTATTTTAAAACAATTAGATTTTTTTATTCCTATGTTAATATATATATATATATATATATATATATATATATATATATATATATAAAGAGAGAGAGAGAGAGAGAACACTTACGATTAAATCTAAATAAAAATCTTAATTGTTCCATCTTTCTATAGTAAATGTAAGTAGTGAGTGCTTGTGTAATTACACAAGACCTCATAAGGTATTGTTGTAATTTGTTCATAATTTAAATATTTTTACATTATCATCTAATAACATATTATCATTATTATGTATGATAAATTTATTTATTTCTTATTAATTATTTTAATATATATATATATATATATATATATATATTTTGAATAATAATATAGAAAAAATTATACTACGGTGCATAGAAATTGATATTAACATAGAGGATTGAAAATAAGTTTATTTTTTAATTGTGAAGATAAAATTCAAATTTTATTATTGATTTTTAGAAATGTGCAATACCCAAATTAAATTTATTTATTTAAATGATTTAATTTTATATTGACTTTAATTTATTATTTTGTTTATAATTTATCTATTTTCCTTATTTATATTGATCTTACTTTGAAAATATTTTAAGTTTAATAATTTAACACTTAATATATATTTTCATACGAAAAATAAAGTTAAATTAAGAAATGAAAGAAAATTAAGAAACTTTCAACATAAAGGATAGCGATAAAAAAGACATTAACTCCTCTAAAAAAAAGACATTAACAAAAACACTCACTATTCATAAAATTTTAATGTCAGGCAAATAAGAAAGTTGAGCTTGTCTCATTTGTATAATAATATAACAATAAAATCAAATTTAATTTTTTAATAAAATAAATAGAATAGCCAATTATATATTTAATGAATCAAGAGTAAATATTTTTAAGAATGACTCAACTCATAAGAATTTTTATAATGCAAAATATTAAAGCACTAGTGACAAATTTTAGTGATGATCAGAATTGCTTTTTTAACACTACTATGAACATCACAAAAATTTTAGCGGCAAATTTTTACAAATTACTGTACATGTAAATTGCTTCATCACTAATATTAGTTTTTCTTATATACAATTAGGATATATATCTCTGCTATGTAAATAAAGGACGACATATTTTTTTGCATATGGTAAGTTGTTGTTTTCTCTACTCTAATTTTATGCAAATTAATGCCTCTTCTTCCCCTTCTAATTTATTGCTGCAATCAAGTGTAGAGATTGTTCTATGTTTCTATAAGTTACCCTTTTATGCACCTCCTCTTCCACTCAAATAAAAGAGTAACTGAATTAATGAAGTGGAAATTAACAAGAGGATCAGAAATACAAATTGATCGAGTTTTACAAATAAAAAACAAGGTGAAATTAATGAAAAGATATTAAATTGAAAAGTGTTAAACTAGAAGTAGGATTATTTACATAACAATAAAGGTTGGTCAAGTTACTAAATAACCAATTCATATCTTACAAAAAGTGAGTTTGATTCTTATGAGGATCTTATTAATAAATAATACGTAAGTATTTATGTAACAACTGCTATTGAGGTTTGAAATTTGTTATGATTCCAATAAATTCCCAAAATCCAATTTACCTAAAAAATTTGTTAGAAAAAAGGAAATATTTGTAGATTAACCCAAATAATATGTGTTCAAGAAAATTAAGTAAAGTTTTAGCATCTAATATATTTCCAATTAAATAATGTAATAATTTCTGACTCCAGATGCCCTTTCAATTAATACGCGGATGCGGGTGGAATTAAATAGCACAATGACACTTCATATTTTACAATAAGTACTACTCCAGATAGTTCTTCAAATTAAGTTTGTGATAATCAATTAGGAAATGAGAAGGAGTCAGATATGGTAGTTGCTATTTGTTCTTCTCGTGAACCAAAAAAATGGCTTTTAATAAATTCAGTAGTTTCGGATGAATGATGAGAATGTATTATGAGGTGTACGTAATACGTATAAATATTTATAGCATTCCCCCAACTTATGTCCGTGAATAATGCAGCACAAAAAGTTGCGAGCAGAGAAAATAAAAATAAAAAAGGTAGACTGAGGAAGAACACACGTGAATGTATTTATATATACGGAAAAAATATGCAGAGCAAATCCTGCTTCTATAAGATTATGTTCTCATTCTTTAAAAAAAATATTGAGAGGGGATTCATTATACTTCATTGAGCAGAAAATTTGGATTACATATATTTATTGTCTTTTACGGCTACGCCACTAGAAGTCCTCACTCAACCTCCACCAGTATTTTGATACATTTTTTTATTATTAAGAATTAAGAATTAATAATATATGCTATGTTTTCGTTGAATCACAAATTGTTATGTCACTTATAAATAGTCTCTTTTTATTATAAGTTACTTTGGACAATACAATTACACGGAAAAATACAAATAATTAATTTTAAAAAAGTGTTATTAATGTAATTCTCATGTCTCAAATATAAGAAAAAATATTTTTTTTTAATTTCAAATATAACAAAATTTCAACTAATTTTATCCTACTTAATATTATTATTTTTAAAATATCCTTCATATTTAATTGATGTGATATTTTTAATAATTTTTTTATTCTTAATATTAAGTTCCAATGATAAATTAGAAAAAAATATTTTTTAATTGAAATTGATACAATTAAATGTGATTAACTAATTTTTTATATTAAATTCCAATGAAGGATGAATTGGAAAAAATATTTTATTAATAATCATTATGAGTGATATAAAAACATTAAAGTCTAAAAGTATTAAGCACTACTATTAATATAAAACACAAATACTTAGAATATTTAATAAAAACAATTGAAAAAAAAAGATTAAATATTTCATAAAAATTCTAAAATGTCTTATAAAAAAGACTATAATTCATTATAAATTATGTCTTATAATAAGGATCAGGGGGAGTAACTTATTTTTTCTATTAACTTACTTATGAGAATCTTATCAAGATTATTTATTAAATTGAAACAATTTTATGTAAGTTGTTCTATAAATTTGACAGTTTTCAAAGAGAGTTTGATAGACTGTGTAAAAAAAATTTACACAAAATATATTAAACTCTTTTAATAAAAAGAAAAAAAATATTATTATTCAATGCCAAACATGTCTCAAAGTTTGTTAAGTTTAATAATTATCTAAAATTCATATCAAATTTGATTTTTAATTGTTTGATATGGTAAAAACTTTTATACCAAGAATACATACTCATTAAAGTCTTATTAAAATATAATATAATGATTTTAATTAAACTTGTGTAATTAATATATATGCATAGTGTGAGAACAGCACGTACAAAAGTATACATGTATGTATGACTGTGTCTGTGTGTATGTGGCTAGGGGGTTTGGTGTAGTTTGACTGAGATGGCAACGAGTCATTCTGTTCGTGTGCCCGAGTCTTAATGCTGAAAGGTATACATTAAATTCTACGTGAAATCTGAAATTGGCACTGTGTCACATGCACCAATAGATGCATTCACATGTTGTCCATTATGCCATTGATCTTTAATTCAATTTTCTCATTTTAGTTAAGGGGTTGGCAAGCCTTCAGGCTTTGACTCAAGGTTTCACACATACCCAATTTCGATCTCTTCATCAAAGAATCCTAATCCTCAACAAGGAAAAGAAAATAAGGAAAATAATTAAGCAGCGAGATATGGCATGGATTGAGGAATGATTTGTTCTTCAAAAGTCGGTTGGTGTGAGAATTGGTTGAAGATTGTTGTTGTCTATATTTGTTTTATTTTCTATAAAAAAAAAAAGTAAAAAGCGTTAGTAATATGTTAGCTGCTACAGAAAATATGAAAAGATTGGGATTTTAGTTTTCTTGTGTTTTAATAAATTTCATGGAAAATAGGAAAATTAAAATAATGAAACATTTGAGAATTATGATATCATAGAGGTGGTTACATTTGATAATTATGATATCATAGAGGTGATATCTCTTGAAAATAAATATATATGTTCAAGATCCAATACATCATGTTATCAATTTTAGTAAAGAATGATTCTTTATTTTATTATCATATTTATTATTTTATTAAATTGTTAATTTGACAAATTCTTGATTAAAATTAGAGGTTTGTTATCATGATAAAAATTACGATAATGAGAAACAAGTCTTTATAATTTTAATCTAAATTATTCTTGATCGTATGATGATTGCGAATAGGACATCAATAGTCCAGACAGATCAATATATAAAATAATTTTTATTGAACAAAGATTAATAGATTTTATTTATTAAATTACATATATAGATTATGTATATGTGAATGCCATCATTGAACTAACTTAATTGAAAATTTCTAATAGTTAATATTATCTTGATATGTCAATATATAGGAAATTCTCAAAAAGAAATATATTAGTTTCCTTTGACCTAAGATTATCATAATAATTAACAAGTTATTTGTTATATTTTAATTTTGGACACCTAATATCTTAGGATACTATTTGAATGAATATTGGATATGATTATATACTTGTAGAATTAATGATTAATCAAGAAGAAATTCATCAACTCTAGGTGATAAGTTTGAGCTCTATGATAGAGTTAAGACCTTGGCCAAGATAATTGAATGAAAAAAGAAAAGAGTTTCTTAAGTTATTAATTGATTAAATGTGTTAGCTAATTAGAGTTTGACAATAATAGTGTATTATAGAGTTATAAATGATGGAAGGAAATAATACACTATTCTTCTATTGATTCTTGAAAGTAAAAGATGTTACTTCATGCTATTTGGACGTTAAGGAGTGTTGTTAGATGCCTACCTTGATTACTAGATTAATTATGATTAATTTACTATCGATCTAGTATTGAACCTACCAGGTCACACAAAAAGAGCGTTCCAATCTTTGCAAAAGAAAATGATTTATTTGATAATTAAATTAAAGAATTTAATTTAATCAAATAAATATTTTAGTGGAATATTATTATATTTTTTGCCGGCACTGAGAATATAATTAATATAAATAAGAGAGTATTATTTTATAAATGTGGAAGTTGTCCATAAGATCAAAATAATATTCTATTGCTACATATTAGAATCAAATCATGTGATTAATTATTGTAGTTAGTCATGAGATTAATTGTGAATTATCTTTGTCTTATACCAGAAAGTTTCTTGAAATAAAAGATATATGATAATTTTTATTTTTATAAAGATGAAGAGATATAAAATCATTTTAAATAAAATGTTTACTTTTTTTCTTAAAAAAAAGGCCCAAATTCATATCTCTTTAACATGATAAATAAGAGCATCTACTAAAGACAATGTGTACCATATACAACCTAGAAAAGTTTAAAACTAATTTTAGATCTGAGAAGTATAAAAATGATTTGTTTTTTAAAGTTCTACTCATCAAAGAACTGATAGCATAAATTGGTTTTGGTGTGGATACATACTATTGAAGAAAATTTTTATTGCTTCAAGAATATGCATCCACATACACAACCCTATTTTCTCTATTTATTATTGTTGTTATATATTTTTAAATACAAAATAAATTATAATTTTCTGCTACAAGTATTAAAAATACTTCTATGTAACTATTTACCAGCTGGGTCAAGTATGCTCTCCATAATATTTAGGGGTCCTATAAGTTTCGGATATCCCAAATCCAAATAATTAATTATTCGTGTAATTACGGATTTATATGAGTTAATTTGCATAACTAGTAAATTAAATGTGTTTAGTCAATAGATTTATATAGAGATTAATTCGTTTACCCACATAAAAAATGAAAAATAGTTTTAAATAATAATTATTTTTAAAGTGAAAAAGGAAAAAAAAAGTCCATTAATGATATTTACATTAAAAAAACACTTATCCACTCATTATGAAAAGAAACATTTAAAAGGAGTAATTGTTTAGAGAGGTTTGTCGAATGATCCATTTAACTATGTGCTTATACGGATCAATTAAATAGAGACCCATTCACATAATTAAATTCCTAAAATATTTATGATGAAGTGGGATATATATATATATATATATATATATATATAAAAACAATGAATAGGGATACAAAGAATATAGTCCTGAATAACGAGTATTCTGTCTGTCTATAGGATTACTGAGTTACTACATAACAGATATTTAATTACTTATGTTGGTTAGAATTATATAATCTGTAAAACTTTTTCCTACAATTTCTAGTTGTATTTTTAGGAATTTGAATTTTGAGACCCTAATTAAGTAATTAGTATAATCCTACCAATTGATTTGTACACACCTTATTGAATACTTTATGTTACTTAGAAAAATATTAAATGATTCTTTGTTTAATTTGAAATATAACATTTTTTAATAACTATACTCTTTAGATAAATAAGGGAAAAAAAGCGGTTAGTTAAATACATCACGAGAAAATGCAAATATGTAAAATTTTCTTGATCATTGTGACAATCACTAGAAAAAAAATAATTTCGTATCTATATATATAGTACTCAGTATATACGGTGAGTAGTTTTTGCCATATGGCCCACGCTCGATCATGGTTAATTAGGAAAAGGTCACAAGTCAAACTCAACCCTTGTATTTTAAGAGGATTAGAGGAACAAATTGCTAGGTTGTGACTACGGGAAAACACACAATGAGAGCAAACTTTTTTTTTCTCTCTCCTTACATAATTGAATATTTATTTCATTTATAAAGTTTTAAAAAGTTACAACGATTTTTTTTTTTTACTGAAACATTACAACGATTTTCTCAACCCATTCTGATACCTTTTTCCCCTTAATTAGGACTTATATAAGTGATGGAATTGTTAAACTTTATCTAAAAACTAATTAGCTGGCATTAAGTATATTTGTTAAATAAGTATTTAGTTCGCATCTGAATAATTAAGATAAGCATGTGAAACTTATAACACTTCAATTCCGTCTACAAATGCTCACTTGAACAAGCGATACACAGAAACAGGATGTAGATTCCAAAATCATATATTAAATTTCATTACCAATTTAGATTAAGTAAAATTATCTAATCAGCATTCGCACCAGGAAAATGAAGTGGGAATTTCATACCCTTGGACTTTGTGATGCAATCTCTAGCATGCTAAACGTTCTAAAGTTTCATGCACACTACTCAGTTACCAAGGTTTGATTTATTTGCCTATTGGACAATTTAATTTGATGTCAATTAATTTTAAAATTAAATATAACATGAAATTAGAACATATAATTCATTTTCACCGTTTCTTTGGCTCGTAGAAGGATCTCTATGTTTTAATAGTTTTCACCATCACTTTGGTCCAGCAAACATAGGTATAAAGAGAGTATTGGAATTTGGATGGTTACTCTTATCATTGTCTTAAATTTCAACTTATTTTAAGATAAAATCTAATACAAGTTTTTTTTTTAACTATAATTAACTTTACACAAGTTAAGCTTCACTAATGATTCACTTTCGATCAACTTTAATTAACTTATTAATCATACAATTCTTTGAAACCAATTAATCTCTCTTTTCATTAAACTAATAATAATTATTAATAGATTTTAAGTAAACTTACAAAATAAATAACAGGATAACAAATGCAGAAATATTAACTTAATCAAGCGTTATTTGTTTAGAGTATAACAAAATAAATATTTATTTTTATAGTTAAAAACTAATAATCTCATCTAAATGCAAAATATTGAGAATATTGCTGCATGATTGTGTTGATCCTAATTGTATTGAGAATATTGTTGCATGGTTGTGTAGATCCTAATTGATTCTATATGTATTAATTCTGATTGTATTTTAATTTTGTTTTGTATCTTGATCCCTTGATTATTGAGATCACTTATTTTTAGGATAGATAATTGTATCAGATATGTTAGGAGAGGCTATAGGAGAAATCTTAGCTAGGTGGTTGGATGACCTTGTATATATATATATATATATATATATATATATATATATATATATATATATATATATATATATATATATTGATTGTTTCTAATAGAGGCAGAACAACAAATTCCATTTACTGTTTTCTTATGGTATCAGAGCCAGGCTCTGATTAAAAGAAAACTGAGTGTTGAAGAATAGTGGATAAGCACGATGAAGGATCAGAAACGATAAAGAGAACACCGTCTCCATATGATCTAAGTTCGAATGACAATCTTGGAAGTGTGATCACCCAAGTTCAAACACAAGGTGCTTATCAAGGCCGTGGGAGAGATATAAGTGTGCGTACAAATGTTGCCCAGACTTCCAATGGAGGAACGATTCTGCCAGCGATTGATACAAACAAGGGCGGGTTGACAGGTTTGAGTAGTGAGCAGTGACAAACTCTGGTGGATCTTCTGAACAATCATAAGGGAAGCACCATAGAAAGAATGATAGGTAAAAAATGGTGTGGATTATTGATACAGGAGCCTCTAATCATATGATAGGAGATTTGAGACTTCTTCATGAGCTGAAGGTTGTGCAAGGATGTCTTGTGGGACTACCAAATGGAGAACAAGTTGTTGCTCACAACTAAGGAAGGAACTATAACTCTCGAAGGAGGCCTAAAGCTTATCAATGTGTTATATGTGCTCGGATTAAATTGCAATTTAATATCAATGTCTCAATTGATAGATGATACAAACTGTATAGTCCATGTCACTAACTCTTTGTGTGTTATGCAGGACCGCACTTTGAGGACGCTGATTGGAGTGGGTGAACGAAGAGATGGGCTCTACTATTTTAGAGGGATTCGTCATGAGAAAGTTTTCAAAGTAGGTGATATGTCTTTATTTGATCTTTGGCACAAGCGTATGAGGCACCCTTCCTTGAAGATTACTCAATTAATTTCAAATGTTGATAGTAGTGTAACTAGAAATAAAGCATGTGATGTGTGTTAGAGGGCAAAGCAAACTAGAGATAGTTTTCCTTTGAGCAGTCATAAAGCTAGTAGTAGTTTTGAATTGGTTCACTGTGATTTGTGGGGGCCTTACAAAACACCATCTTCTTGTGGAGCTTCTTATTTTTTTAACTATAGTAGATGATTTTTCTCGAGCTGTTTGGATTTATTTGTTGCTTGATAAAAAAGAAATGTCACAAGTCTTGTTGAATTTCATTGCTTTAGTAGAAAGACAATATGAGAAACAAATGAAAATCATTCGAAGTGATAATGGAACTAAATTTACATGTTTAAGAATGCAATTTCTTGAGCGTGGCATTGTTTTTCAGACATCATGTGTGGGAACCCCCCAACAAAATGGCAGAGTGGAAAGAAAACATAGACATATCCTTAATGTTGCTCGTGCTTTGAGATTTCAAGGTAACCTACCTATTTCTTTTTGGGGTGAGTGCATCTTAACAGCTGAATATCTAATAAATAGAACGCCAACGCCATTGTTGAACGGAAAAACTCCATATGAGGTGCTTAATGGGCAACCACCTTTGTATGATCAGTTAAGGGTGTTTGGGTCTCTATGTTATGCTCCTAATCAAGGTAAGAAGGGCGAAAAGTTTACTAGCAAAAGTAAAATGTGTGTGTTTGTGGGGTACCCTCATGGATAGAAAGGATGAAAGCTTTTTGATCTAGATAACAAAACTTACTTTGTGTTAAGAGATGTTAATTTTTTTGAGAATGAGTTCCCTTTTCTTTCCATTAGTAATATTGTAGCTAGAAGTGTTGAAACTGAAAATGAAAATGCAGTGAGTGAGGAGTCAGGGGTGGCTACAGAAGATAGGATTCTTGAAGAAAGGGGGGGTGCCGAATTAGAGCTCACTCAAGATGTTGGAACATCAAGAGAAGTGCATTATGATGATGATGATGAATCTGAACCAAATAATGAGGAATCTCTTGGCTGAGGTAAACATAGCAGAATTCTGTCTGTGAAGCTGCAAGATTTTGTGACTTATACTGTCCACAAGATGAGCCCATCCGATTGTTCACTCTCTCCACAACGTAAATCAGGTGCGCCCTATCCTATAACACATTATATGAGTTGTGATAAATTTTCTGTCCAACATTGCAGGTTTCTTGCCGCTGTGATTGCAGAGAAAGAACCAACAACATTCTCAAAGGCAGTTAAAGATGGTAGATGGCGCTCTACTATGCAACATGAAATACAAACTCTTGAAGACAATCACACATGGACCGTGTGTCCTCTTCCAACAAATAAAAAGGCCTTGGGATGTAAATGGATCTACAAGATCAAGTACCATTCTGATGGCACTATAGAACAGTTTAAAGCTCGCCCAGTCATTCTTGGAAACCATCAAGTGGAAGGAATTGATTACATCGAAACATTTGCTCCCGTGGCCAAATTGGTCATTGTTCAGATTGTTTTAGCTGTTGTTGCAGCAAAGGGGTGGGATCTTCATCAAATGGACGTGCATAATGCATTTCTTCATGGTGAGTTGCAATAGGAAGTGTTCATGAAATTACTTCCTGGATTTCGCACTGCTCAACCAGGTATGGTGTGCAAGCTAGCAAAATCATTATATGGCTTAAAACAAGCTCCCTATTGTTGGTTTGCTAAACTTTCCTTAGCTCTCAAGCATTATGGATTTCGCCAATCCTACTCAGATTATTCCTTATTCACTTTAATTGATAAAGATGTGCAACTTGTGGTTTTGGTTTACATTGATGATCTAATCATTTTTGGAAATAATTATACATCTATTCAGTGCTTCAAGGATTATTTGAGTAAGTGTTTTCATATGAAGGACTTGGGATTATTGAAATATTTTTTGGGAGTGGAAGTGGCTTGATCTCCTGCTGGGATTTTTCTTTGCCAAAGAAAATACGCTTTAGACATTATTAGTGAAGTTGGATTGCTTGGAGCAAAGCCTATGGAAACTCCAATAGAGCAAAACCATAATCTTAGTCTTTCCAAAAGACAATTTCTTGACAATCCAGACATGTATCACAGGCTTGTTGGTCGCCTTATTTATCTTTGTTTTACTCAACCTAACTTGTCATATAGTGTTCATGTTCTCTCTTAATTCATACAACAACCACGAGTAGAACATTGGACTGCTGCACTACGGGTGGTGCGGTATCTCAAAGGGAATCTGGGGCAAGGGGTTTTTTAGATAGCGACTATGATATGAAATTATATGGCTAGTGTGACGCTGATTGGGCTGCTTGTCCCCTTACTCAACGGTCACTTACTGGTTGGATCATTTTTTAGGTCGTTCTCCTATCTCTTGGAAGACCAAGAAGCAGCAAACAGTGTAATGGTTCTCTGCTGAAGCTGAGTACCGTTCGATGGCTAGCACAACATGTGGACTTAAGTGGGTGAATGATATATATTATTTCAAGTCTTGGTATCATTCATCCCTTGCCTATGCATCTCTATTGTGATAGTCAGGCTGCACTTCACATTGCGCAGAATCCTATTTTTCACGAACGTACGAAGCATATTGAAGTCAACTGTCATTTCTTACGTAATGAAATTATTCATGGTCACCTCTAGCCTTCGTATGTGCCTACCCGTGCACAACTCATAGACACATTTACTAAGGCTTTGGGACGTGCACCACTTAATCTTCTGCTTGGCAAGTTGGGCATTCGAAATCTTCATGCCCCCACTTGAGGGGGGTAATGCATAATATTGAGAATATTTTTGTATGATTGTGCTGATCCTAATTGTATTAAGAATATTACTGCAGTATCTTGATCCCTTGATTATTGGGATCACTTATTTTTAGGATATATAATTATATCTATAGGAGAAACCTCAGTTAAGTGGTTGGATGACCTTTTATATATATATATATATATATATATATATATATATATCGATTGTTTCTAATAGAGGCAGAACATTAAATTTCATTTATTGTTTTCTTACATCTTATAAAATTGACCCATTAAATAATTATTTTTAAAAAGAGTCAAGATTAATATTTGTTTTATAAAATGCAGAAAGTAAATTTTAGATAAGTTTTATATATTATATTGTAATTATTAATCAAAATGTTATACAAATTGTATAAAAAAAAAGTATAACAGTGGCGGTATTATAAAAATCGTGTATATATATATATTAACCACCACTACCCTTATAAACAACATTACTTAGTAGTATATGACCCATCGGAAGAAAAAAATACTTTCTTAGTAAAAAAATATATTTTATGTAATAAATATTAATGGAGGCACCTTATACAAATATTTATTTTGTAAGTTTACTTTAAATTTTTTTAGTAATTATTATTAGTTTAATGTGAAGAGAGATTACATTGAAGTGAGTCTTATAAAATAAATAGGAGATAGATAATTACTCTTTCCAAAGAATTATATAATTAACTAGTTAGTTGAGAATGGGTCATTAATGAAGTTTAATCTGTGCAAAGTTGCAGAGATTACAAAATCCTAAAATAAATAGGAGATAGATAATTATTCTTTCCATGTAATTGTACAATTAATTAGTTAATTAAACTTGGTTGAAACGTTTAACCTATCCAAAGTTGCACAACTTAGAAAAATCGTTAAACTAAAACTCTAACATGTTCATTTTGCCAAATTTAGTTAGTCTAAAGCCTAATTCTAGTATATAACAAGGGAAAACAGGAAATATGCATATGCACATTTTTTTTTTTTGTCTATAAAAGGACAACTCTTGACCTTCTTTATAATATTGTTCAAATAAATTAATGGCATAATTAAGTACATAAAATTATTTTTTTTTTTTACATAAAACTTAAACACTAATAAGTTTTTTTTTTTATCAAATAAAGACTTCATACATGTTTTGCTTTTAGTTTGTTTTAAGGAAATAATTAGTTATTTTTAATATTAGTTATTTAAAAAAATTGAAAAAATAATAACAATTTCTCCAGAAACAGATCTGCCAAAAAAAAACTTGACTTATTATAAGTTTGATATAGTGATATTTATTAAAAACATGTTTAAAGAAAAAACTTATAAAATATTCATAACCGACACTTATAAGTTTGATAACTTTTTTTATATGTTGCCTAATTCAGTAGGTTGAATACTATTTGATCATAACCACTTCATCTACTCGAATATATATGTTACCATTATAACTATGACCTTGGTATAGACCTAACACCCCCTTCCCAAAACAAAGTCCTCAACCTCACTATAAATTTCACGATCTCACTCGTTTAGAATATACTATAAATTTAACGGTAATGCGTATATGCTATGCCGAGTTTCTATCAAGAAAACACGAAATTTCACGTTAATTTTCAATTTTCAACTTTCCATATAATGAATATAGTATATAAAAAATATGATATGTGGTTGTGTTAGTTGAATAGGTAACATAAAAAATAAACATAGTGTAACTTTATTGGTAGGAGTTGAATGGTGGCACTAGAATGGAATCATAGTCGTCAAACTCATTAAACTTCAAAAGAAAGTTACTGGCCGTGATTAGCGCGCATCTTGGACGTACGTTTCCACGGAATCAATCTCGCCAATAAAATAAACTAATTAACCTAAAAGAAAAAAAAACAACATCCCTTTTTTCTTCCTTTTTCCCCCCAATTAATCCATCTTATTTTATTCAAGTTATTCATCATTTAATTTAATTTTACTTGTTGTTTCTAGTTGTCTTTATTCTTACGCGTTGTATTGTGTTGTGCACTACTACTACCTTGCCGTGAAATCAGCAGTAAACTGTGACATTTGTGTTTTTCTCTGTTTATTATCCAAATTCGTACGGCCCCCACTCCTCCGAGATCTTCCTTCCCTCCTTTATATATCTGCCCTCACGTGGTCCCCTTTCACTATTCACTACCCACCACTTTTAATTTTTTTCTTTCTTCTCCTCTTTTCACTTATATGTTATTTGTTTCACAAATAATGATTTAAGTGATATTAAATTTGATTTTTTAAAATAAAATCTTAAATTCGAGCTTGCGTGATTAGAAAATCATGGTTAAGAATAAAAAATCTCATAAAAAATCATCAATCAGATTTTTTTTACAAAAACTCATCATTAAAAAAACATATGAATATTTCATACCAAATAAATGTTATTGTTCCTACTATGCAATGTCATATCCACCCAATTAAATCATTTGATTTCATCTTATTTCATTTTGGTTTTATTTCCATGCCACACTCTCATTGTTTCCTTTCATGCAAATATGCAATCATCCGATATATATGTGCATATCACAACATGTTAAATATAGTTTTTTGGATATGTAAATTATTGTACAAAGGGAATTGCCCGTTTTGGTTTTTTGGATTTTACTCTTTTTAAAAAGTATTATTATTTAAAAAAATTAGAGAGAGTAAACTAAACAACAATGTAAAGAATTTTTATTGTGATTTTATGAAAAAAATATAATGCACAGTTGTTAACTTAATTAGCTTAAAACTTATACATATCATGATTTTTTATTCGTGATAATGTATAAAAATTATAAATAAGTTCATAAACATGTTTACATATTTACAGATTTAATTAAAATATAAGATCGTAATTACAATGTTAGTAGCGTCTTATTACAATCATCTTTGACTACTGATTAGTTTCTCACTGCTTAACTATACTAACTTCAGGCATAATCAATTGAATTGTGATGTAAGAAAATTCAATTCCTTCCTTCTAGGACATCCAATGATATAAGAAAGCAACATTAATTACACCGCATGAAAATCAACCTTCTTATAAGAAGAAGCGTATACTACATACAATTACGTCATTGTGAGGTATTTCAGCACTTATAGTAACCTTCTTCTTTAATTTGTTTATTTAATTACTTACGTGTATGTAATTTAGTGTCTCAGAGTACCTACGGTCTATTGGGAATTAAAAAAAGAAAAATTAAAACCGAGCAAAATCTATGAAGGGAAAATAATGAAGTTTAAATGAATTAAAATTGGGACAAGACAAAGAACATTGCATTATTAAGTCACAATGATATTGTACACACGATTAAAAACCGTTTGGAGTTAGTTGGGCAGTGACTGGTGGATAAAGTGAGGAAAAAAAAAAGTAAAAAGTAAAAAAAAAAAAAAGAGAAAGTGGTGTGGTCTGAGATTTTAGATCTTAGTATTAGCAATTAGCAATCAGCAATAGTAGACACTAGACCTGCAACGCCACGTGACAGGTACTGGAGCCACGTGCGGGAGAGAGGGTAAAAAAAAAAGTGAGTTTAAGGTTAAGAAGAAGAAGAAGACAGAGAGGATGGTTAATTGGTTAAAGAAATAGAAGAAGAAGAAGAAGGACGGAGCAGAAAAAAGCAAAAGCCAAAAGCAAGTGTTAGTTAACGGCGTGAGAGGGACGGCGAAGACCCAAACAAGAAAAACGATCGGTTAATTAACGGCGTGAAAGGGTTGGGCGTTTGTGGGTTTAGTGTCTATAAAAAACCGTTATGTTGGAACCTGTTCTTCTGAGTCCACTCCACCCATTTCTCTCTCTCTCTTCTCTTTTCCTCTTCAACATTCTTCTCTCTCACAAAGCAACAACACAAACACCGAGCGAGGGGAATTCAACTTTCAGCAATGGCGGTTTCTTCTTCTGCAACAAAATGGGTCCTCTTCTTGCTTCTGGCGCTGCTCATTCGAGAAGAAGCCATGGCCATGGCTACTACCCCACAGATCTCTGACCTCAGGTCTCAACACACACACAAACTCTGTTTCAGTGTCTGAACCATTTGTTTCTTTGAGAAGCATTGTGTGGTGGTTTTTCTCAAACCAAACTAATGTGTGTTTTCTGCTTTCGCTTTGACTGAAGCTTGCAACTCATTTATATTCAATGTTTTGGTCATATTACTGGGCAATGTGGGATCTCCAAAATGAAAAGTAGTTTTTAGAGTGAAAAATAGAAACAAACTAAGCGCAATTTTTTTTTCTGGATTAGAAACCACATTGTGAATTGTTTGGTTTCTCAAAGGGAAAAATGAAAAAAAAATCTCAATTTCACATTTCAAATTGAAAACCCATTTTTCAATTCTTATTCATTCGGATCAAACATTCACTTCATTGACACATTCCATGCATATTCGTACACTGAAGCAAAGAGAAAACGAAGATATTGTTCTGACCCATTTTTTTTTTCTATTTTGGTTATAGGAATGTTGAAGTTGAAAGACACAGGTTGCCGAGCTTGACGAACTCGTCAATGGTGGAGAGGTTAGTGTCCTTTTTCCAACGTTAAAAATTCTTATCCTCTTCTTTCTCGAAACTCGTGTAAATCTGGACCGTCCGTTCCGAGTTCTATCTTTAACTCTCGGCCGTTGGATTTCGATTAACCGCAACTAACGATCACAACCGTTGAAAAATCGTTGATGCTCTCGATCTGGATCGTTTTTATTCGGTTATTTTCGTTCTTCGGATTCCTTTGCCGCTTCTTTCTGTTTTCTCTTTGTCGAGGGTTCTGCAAAAGCAAAAATCTAACTCCCCACACCATTAAAGAGTTAGTTAACCGTCAACAAACTTTTTTCCATTTCCAAAACTACCCTCCAAAGTGTGGCTTATATAATGTTAGCTGAAGGGTTATTTTGGTCATTCTAATTCAGATGATAAGATATATCATTAAATATTATATTTCGCTGTCTTGGAAAAGTTATTTAAGTTTAACGGTTTTTACGTTTTTTTTACTCTTTTACTTCTTACGGTGCAAATATGGCTACGGAACTCACTCAAATCAAATCTCACCGACGATTGCATTTGTTTAATTTTTATATTTTTCCTTTTTTTAATTGTTGTTACAATCTCCTGTCATTTTCTTTTTTTCTAAAATAAGCGTTATTTTCTCTTTTTGTATTTACTAATTATTTCAATATAGTACAAAAAGGACTGTTGCTATAGTTAATATGTCACAATTGCCGAGTCTAATAGTGTAAATATATTTTTGTATTTTTCTTCCAATATTCAGGAAAAAGGGGTAGTTTATTTATTGTTGCTATCTTTAGCATTAGTGAATTTTTGGTTATTATAATATAAATTGATTTATTATATAAAGTTTAATGTTGTCTTATGGCACCTATGACTAAAAGCCTATCTAGTGAAATAATATATGTATTGAAATAGTATAGTTTGTTATTTATTTATTCGTTATGATTGTGATTGTGTTGTAACTTTTTTTTCAGGGCAAAAGAGGCTGACAAATTAAATGAACAAGCTGCTGTGGCTAACCCAGAGGAAGTGGTTTCAATGGTTGAGATGTGGGTCCCTATTTCTCTCTCTCTCACTACATTTTCACCATAGACAATAGACAAGCCTTGTTACAATGTCCATTCATAGCTAAGCAAATGAATTAAAGCAAAAGAGAAAAAAAAAACTACATGAACATATAATTATCTATAATGTTTTTTATCTATATTTATTTATATATTCACGTGGAGTAGGAACTATTTAGTGTAATGGGGTAGGGTAGTGGAGTGGTGTGTACTGTAATTGGTGGCCCTCATAACTATCCCTTTGAGAAATGAGACTAACTCTTTCTTTAACCCCCAACTCACCCTTTTTTTTTTCCTCTGCTACATTACTTTCCTGTTTTTTTTTGCCATATTTGAATGAATTTGAATTTTTGATTCTTACCCCTTTTTTTTACCCTTTTGTGGCACGGCAAGTTAAAAACATTACCTTATGTCACTAACTAGCTACATTTTTGGTCATGGTCTCTCTCTCCTTTTCATGCTTCAGTCACATGCACTTTCTCATGATATGATATATAATATATAGTTATATACCCTTCTTTCACGCTCAGGATTCTTTTGCATGTCATTATAAACCTAATCCTTTGCCTACAAGTAAATTAAATTAATGTTTCTTCATAAATGTGTTGTTGTACTTCCGGGTACAACTCTTTCTCTGCCATTAAAAACAGTTGCAGCAGCTTCTAGCGGTTTTGCTCTGCTTGATCAAATTTTTCGGTGCTTCATGTGTGGTTGAGTTTAGTTGTGTGAAAAAAATAATTTACCATGTATTTGTTGATTCCTTGTAACGGCCACAGTTGCATATTTGGGGTCAAGATCCATGTCATGACAGAAAAGCATATTTACCATATCTTCTATTCCAGGAAAAAGCCAAGAATATTTTGCCGTTACACTTGTGAAAATTCCTTTTGTCTTCACTCATCACATGGATAAATAATTAATTTTGACATTATTTGTTTCCTCCACAATGCTCAAAGAGATTTATTAAAATTTTTATCTTGGGTAAGAATCCTAGGGATTTTATTTTATTCTTGTTAGCTGAGTCTACCTATTGAGATTAGGCCTAATTATTTGCTGCTAACCTCTACAAAGGCTAGAACCTTTAAAAAGCATTTACATATTGCGCAGGAAACAGGAACACTTTCCTAGTAGCACATCTGCAAATGTGTTCAATTTGTAACACATCTTGGCATTGTATTAAACTATTAATGCTGGAAGCAAAAAAAGTTGGATATCATATGAGAACTAACTTAGAGTAGTTTCACTGAACTTGAATAACACCAAATATAGATTATGTTTGACAGTTGGCATTGATGGCATTATGAAAACAATGTTGTTTCAATTTGTAACACATCTTAGCATGGTATTAAACTATTATTAATGTTGGAAGCAATCAAATTTGGATAAGAGTAGTTTTGATTGAGCTTGTATATATAATACCAAATAAAGATTGTTGTTTTGACACTGATGGCATTGAGAAAATAATGTTGTTGATATTACTACAGGAGCATCCAGAACAGCACAGAGAGAAGGAAGTTGGGATATTTCTCTTGTGGAACAGGCAACCCAATTGATGATTGCTGGCGTTGTGACCCCAACTGGCAACGCAACCGGAAGCGTCTGGCGGATTGTGGCATTGGTTTTGGCCGGAATGCTATCGGTGGTCGTGATGGAAAATTTTATGTGGTGACTGACCCCAGGGATGATGACCCTGTGAACCCGAAACCTGGCACTCTTCGCCATGCTGTGATCCAGGACAGGCCCTTGTGGATTGTGTTCAAGAGGGACATGGTTATTCAGCTGAAGCAGGAGCTGATCATGAACAGCTTTAAGACCATTGATGCTAGAGGAGTGAATGTGCACATTGCTAATGGAGCATGCATCACAATTCAGTTTGTAACCAATGTTATCATTCATGGCTTGCACATTCATGATTGCAAACCTACTGGAAATGCTATGGTGAGAAGCTCCCCAACACATTTTGGTTGGAGGACAATGGCTGATGGAGATGCTATCTCCATATTTGGCTCAAGCCACATTTGGGTTGACCACAACTCCTTGTCACACTGTGCGGATGGCCTTGTGGATGCTGTCATGGGCTCAACAGCCATTACTATTTCCAACAACCACTTCACCCACCACAATGAGGTACTACTACTTTTCACTGTAGTGTTTCTGTTTCCTCTGTGTCTAGCTTCACTTTTCCCCTTGTTGTTGCATCATGACTTAAGCTGTTATCTTATTATTTCTTTGCAAATTCAGGTGATTCTACTAGGCCACAGTGACTCTTACACAAGAGACAAGCTGATGCAAGTGACCATCGCATACAACCATTTCGGAGAGGGACTTATCCAGAGAATGCCACGGTAATATTTATTGTCACTTTTTTGCATTGAAACCCTTTTGTTTCCCTTTTTCTCCGTGTGTGCGCCTTGAATGCAAATAAATGTTAACACAAGATAGGTTGGTCTGGACTTTGGAGTAGTAGGCTAGCTACAACCCTCTTTGGTGCATTAATTTTGTTTTTAATCTTTCTCATTCAGTTTAAGGAAATCACATATTTTTGTGGAAGAATTAGTTTTAAGGGACCAAATGGTGTAGCCATTAGTTGAAACCAACAACTGGATAGGGCTATATTGTCCCCTCCAACAATGAAGTGTTTCAAATCAGATGTGGAATATTATTATGAGTTAACCTAACAAAAGATTGGTCATGAATAATGCAGTTGTAGACATGGATATTTCCACGTGGTGAACAATGACTACACTCACTGGGAGATGTATGCTATTGGTGGAAGTGCTAACCCCACCATCAACAGCCAGGGCAACAGATACAATGCTCCTACTAACCCTTTTGCCAAGGAGGTACAATAGTACAATCAATCAACCAATCCATGTGATGCTGTAAATTTAATCACCTTTTAGTTAAGCAAGTTTCGCTAACTGACTGAAAAAAACAACTTGGTGCTATGTTAACAGGTGACTAAGAGAGTGGAAACAGCAGAAACCCAATGGAAGGGTTGGAATTGGAGGTCAGAGGGAGATTTGTTACTGAATGGGGCCTATTTCACTCCATCTGGTGCTGGAGCCTCAGCCAGCTATGCTAGAGCCTCTAGCTTAGGAGCAAAATCTTCTTCCATGGTTGATTCCATGACTTCCAATGCTGGTGCACTAGGTTGCAAAAGAGGCCGTCAGTGCTAGCATGTATTATCAACCATAGCCATGTGAATGAAAGAGGCCATCCATTATTTTTCTTTTGTGTTTGATTCTCAAGTTTTTACCATATTATAGTAGAAAATCATCATCATCGTATCCATTGCTTTCTTTCCTCACACCTCGATTACCATATCCTGCATTTTTCTTGACAAGTGTACATTAAATTACACATGTCAATATGGTTTTATGTTGTTACCCCATTGCCACATTGTGTGTTTTGTTGTTGGTCAACCTTAGCTGCTCGACTTGCTCCAACTGAAACAAGCAATGCAATTGTAGGAGCAGGTGCAGAAGTGTCATCCATTGTTTTCTTCCCTTTTCAATTTTTTTCCTTTTTCGTTCTTTGGTCCTTCCCAGCTCATCTCATCTCATCAACCTTTGTCCCCCCCCCACCAATTCATATGCATATTTTTCCAAATGTCAAATCATGTCTCCTTACATATTGTTCAGTCTTTTTCAGTTTTATAGGATTTGAATTGAATGAGCCCAAATATATATATATATATATATAAATATATATATGAATTTTCTTTTAGCCCCATTTTGTTATTTTTTTACTATTTGTTTTGTTGAGTTAATTATACAAGCAAAAGCATGATTGTCAAAGTTGAGTTATATGGAAACACTTTATCAATGACGATTATGGAATTGTAATAGTTGTGGTTTTGCTTTTTAACTTTCTCACCTTTTTAGCCTTTTTTTTCTTTTTGCCCTTGTCAATGCAAGTAATCTTTGATTTTTTTATGCAATTATGGTTGTAAATCATTAAACATATCTGCTTGTGTTTGTTTCTCTACCAACATTTGTGATTCGTTCATGTGCACCACATGATCCTCCCTCCCTCATTATCTTTCTAATTAACATGATGACCCCTTTTACCTACATTGTCCCCCAACAAAATGATGCAATGCTAACCACCGATTACTTAAGAGATTTCCTTGGATTTCACATTATCATGGGTGAAGTTATGAACAAGACATGCCATGATTTCAAGTATCCTTCTACAATTAGTTTTGTTTCCTTATTTTTCGACTACGCAATACATAGCAGATCGAGCGTGTATCTAAAGGCATGCTTGTGTAACAAGTAAAGTCTTTAAAGGCCTCCAGGGAAGTAGTATTAATTGGGAAGCTACCCTCCACAAAAGAAAATTGATCGATGTCCTGCTAGAATTTTTCACCTTGCACAATTAACTATCCTCATACATTTCAATCCTTATGAGAGAAATTTAACCGTTTTCACAAATACATATCAATAATTGGAGATAATCATATTCATTTATCCTTAATCACTTATAACTTATAAGACAAAGTTCACCATATTTATACGTGTAAAATGATCAATAGTTAAAATATGTCTCGCAAGTGATCAATAAGATCACAAGATTATTGAAATATCTAATGATAATTAACTACAGCTCAAAAGTGAATAATTGTGTCAGGTGGCACGAAGGTAATCACTACCCTCCACAAAAAGTCAATGTGCCAACAAGGTATATGACTCATATGATGTATCACGGGTAAACCAGTAAATACTCTATGACTTATTAACATGAACTTTCACTAGAATGTAAGAGGTGATTAATTTCTGAATGCTCCCAACATGGTAATTGAAATGAGCTAATCAAATTGGCTAGTTCAAATGCCTTTGTTCTGTCCCGTCACAACTCACAACTAGTTGGAGGAACCTAGTGTGACACCCTCTACCCCTCACATATATATTAATAAAGAAATAAAAATTCAAATATTAATTAAAAGTATTTTTAAAACATTTTTAAATACAAGTCTTTCAAAGGGGTAAAAGACTCACATTCACTTTCTTCTACATCATATTCAAACTTGTCCAAATTTATAATAAAGTCATCTCGGCTCAAACAAGGTCGTATAAGCTTCATATAATTAATATAAAACATATATCCTAATGTCACATCCTATCAGAGCGTTGTGTTCCCGTGTCCTCTAGCATGAGGTTCTTCATAGTCATCCACCTATTCATCTACTCCCCCGAACACAAAGTTCAAGATCATCACAGGATCTAAACACAAACAACAAACTAGGAGTGAGTTATCACATTCCTAACTACTAGAGAGAAATAAGACAACATATAGTAGTCAAATACAATTTACTTAGCATATTTCACATTATTTCATCACTTTGTCATTCAAAATTTACTTTTCAATCATCAATCACAATACACAAGAATCACACACTTCGATCAAGACATAATAACACATCAATTTCATAATAAACAATTAGCAAGCGTATGCAACAGTTATGCTAAGACTCAAGCCTATATGCAATGTGGTACCATGTTAGTGAAAAACCTCGTCGGGCGCCTAGGAGTACATGACAAGACAAACCACACACTAGCAAGTCAAGTCACTCTCACTAGGTAATATCATAGGGAGACCAGTCAGGGTCACAATGTTTTGCGAGAATGCTCCAACCATATGGGATCAACATAGGCTTAAAGGAGCACTCAAACCATGTGACCCCCAAGGCCTACACTCCGAAGAGTTCGTCAGGGCCTCTCCCTCCTGATTCAGGTCCAACCCAGAAAACATTTTAGCACACAGACTCTATCTATGAACTGTACAAAACACACGACTCCTCAATTATTCTCAAAATAATTTTAACTCGTCACCCTTTAAGGATCTTATCATTAACTCTTCGCCCTTAAAGGGACTTAACATTAACTCGTCGCCCAAAAAGGGACATAGAATCAACTCGTCGCCCTAAAAGGGACTTAACATCAACTCGTTGCCCTAAAAGGGACTTAACATTAACTCATCGCCCTTAAAGGGACTTATGATCGTGTGATTGTACAATTCATAGTTCACAACTCAATGCACACAACACCTCAATGCACATATATATCTCAATCATATACATACTCAATTTATCACATACACTTAATCCCAATCACAATGATATAATCTCAATTTAACACGTTATCACACCTCATGAATCATATACACTTTACCTATGAATTATGCAATACACACATTTACTCAATTGTTTTCAAAGTCATTTTAACCCGTTGGGTTCCCATAGTGGATCTCATCACAATACCCGTCACCCTTAAAGGGTCTTATAATTGTGTGATTGCACAATTCATAGCTCACAACTCAATACACACATCAATATACATTTATTTCACCATTTATCGCAGGTTCAATTTATCACATACTCGTAATTTGAATCACCATTTCGTAATATCAATATAATAATTTATACAAAAGGTTTGTCACAACATGGACAATAAAACCCTTCAAATAATTTCACACAATTATATCAAAATCATGGGTCAAAAAGCAAAAACATCAAGAACACTCAAGTTTATTAATTAATTCTCATCAAAACATCAATTGGTATGTAGAACACAACCATATTGTATTTATAATCATAAAGGAAAAATTATAATTCAATAAACATCCCAAAATAAATCCAAATTTAGTTCTCCAAGGATCCCTACACATGTTCATTCTAACCCCAATTGCGATAAACTCATCCCTTACCTCTAAGCGGACTCACAGCAGCGGACTCACGTGTCTTCTGACAGTGATAGCGCCATCTCTAGCGGTTCCTTGAGATTTCTCCAGTTATTCCTCCGACTGTTCCAATAGAATTCTCAAACGTCAGAGAAGAGATTGAAGCCTTCACTTGTACTGTCTTCATGCGATTCCTTTTTCTCCCTCCAAGAATATTATCTCGCAAATCCCAACGGTGAAAGTGTGCACAATTGAATTTCGAACAACATATCCAAATTTGACTACAATCCAACGGTTAACGAATCCGGGATCGTAGTTTTACCGAGATAGTTTTGAGTTTCTGCTAGAAAATAAAAGGCTACAATGCGAAGGGTTTTCCTCTAAGCTCAAACATGATTTTGAAATTCCCAACGGTGAGAATGTCCGGATTTGGGTTGCGAACGTGACACTCAAATTTCACGATGATCTAACGGTGAATGAATCTGAGATCATCATTTTTCTGATACAGGTTTTGTAGGCTGCGGGAAAAAGAAAGAGTTTTGGGGAAGAGGAGAGGAAAAACGAAAATGAAGGAAAGACATCGTCAGTCTAAAAACTGACCTAACATCACTATTTATACCTAGGGTATACACAACTTATTATTACTCTATTTATTTATTTTTAATATTTTATAAAAATAAACTCTATTTTATTCTCTATCAAATGAATAAATCAAATGTCTTTTTTTTTTTTCAAATCATTATTTTTCATTATTTATTTATAGAAAACTGATATTTTTCTAAAACTTTATTTATTTAACAATAAAAATTCTTTTTAAATTGACTTAAAAAAATGAAATGTTACACCTAGTAAATGCCTACGAAGAGAGCAATTGACAGTGCTAAACAGAGTGAGTCACTGATGAGTGCTCAATGCACATGGTTAGATTTGTAATAAAGACTATACCTCACTTGCATGTGAGATAGGGCCCCATATGGCATGTGGGTAGTTCTTGGCCAAAATTGGGTTCCAGTTCATATGGGGTTTTGTTAGGAAACTTGTCCCTTCACTCATATGGGGTTTTGTTAGGAAACTTGTCCATTCACTTTCCAACGCTGCACTTTTTTCCTTGGAAGTTCGCCACGTATATCACTAATTCATACCATTGCACTTGACTTACAATTGCATAACTCAAGTAGTCTAGTTACACCATATGGCTTTTAATTAGATGATTCAAATTAAGTTTTGCTAATTTTTTTTATCTGAATGAATCAAAGACAGATACAGGATTTTATAACAATTCACACACTTTCATAATCAATTGAGTTAGACATTTTTAATATATTTTGTTAGTTTAACAAAGTTAAAATGGTGTGTTAATAGTGAATGAAATTTTATTTCTATTAAACAGCACCACTGTATTATTTGTATCTAATGACAACTAGGAAACATTTGTATTAACATTAGTGTTGGTACCTTGAATATTAATCCTTTTGTTGAAGATGTGACTTCGAAGTAGTTGCTTGAATTAAATATTTAGGCCCTTTCTTTTTCTTGATGGTTCCAAGATTGGTACAAATTAATGTCTAGCCCCGAAGTGGTGCCATGATATTGGCATTTGTGTTGAAGGAGCAACCTCTCATTCGGGTAACAAAGGAAAGAGTAGGATGTCTCGATATTGTGTGTTTTTAGAGTTTAACACACACACAAAAATATATTTCACATTTTTTTTCTATGATAACGCGTGTAACAGTAAAGTAACTCAGAAGATTGATTTTGACGTTCCAATTCCAAAAAAGGTATAAAAATATGGGGTGGAAACATACAGGAAAAGTTGTCTGTTGAAAATTGTAATGGTACGTAGAGAAAAAAGTTTAAATCATAATACTCTTTTGGCCAAATTTGGGACCGTGTTGCAATGTAATGTCCCAACCCAATGGTAATTATGAGGCCAAGGTTAATTAGAAAAAAAGAATAATAAGATATCAAAAAGAAAAAAAAGAATAATCACTGGGTTAATCGAAATTTGATGCACCGACAATGGTTAATGGGTAGTCCTAGTCCTATTGGTCCCATCAGAGAAAAAGCTTTAATCAACACTGCCCAAAGAAGAAACTTCAAAGTTCAATTCAAAGGTCAATCAAGCCATTCACAGACCCACGTAAGACATTTGCAGAGAACCCTTTCATATTACGTGAAGCTATCCCTCTATTTTTGTTTGTTTGATAAAAACTTAGACGTAGAAGCTTAAATGTTTTTGGTTTTATCATCTATTTAGAATTAGAATTTTATTTTAATAATTTTTATAATAACAGTTTGTATTAAAAGTTAACATATATAAATTATCAAACAAAATGTGATTCTGATTGAAGCATAACACGAGAAATATCCATGAAACTGTATTTAATTTTTGTTCTTTGAGTAAAGTTATATTTTCTTACTATCTTATTAGAAAATTTATTAAATGAAAAAATATATTTAATATCTTGAAAATATAAAATATACTTAATATTGAATATATAAAAAAAGTAGGAGGATTTAGTTGTTTTTTTAGAAATCCTTTACTATTTTAATTATGTTAGACAATTTTGAGTGAAAGTGAGGGGCTCAAGAAAATTTTAGACACATTCGAAACTATATCATAATTATCCCATAAGAGCCAACAGCGACCCCACCCTGTAAGATTTTAATTTGGATTTCAAGAAACAGCATTTTCTTTACAAATGATAACTAATGATTATTGTTATTATTCAGAGGTGAATTTGGATCTGACGATGTGAAACATTCGATTTATTAGGGTTGATGTCTCAAAAGAATAATTGTTTCTTCTTCTTTTTTCTGAATAAAGAATAATTGCTAGCAACTCTATTAATTTGGTTATCAACCAATGATTCCATTGAAGAAAGTTTCAGATCGCGTGAGGAGCAAATGGGCTTTAAAACCAGTTTGAAACTATATATTTTGATGTGTTCTTCTTGTCTTAAATATAAGAAAAAATATGATAAAATAACTAAAATAATTAGTTAAAATATAATATTTTTTAATTTATTTATTTTTATTGAAACTTGATATATAAAAACAAAAAAAAATATCAAAACTAACACATCAATGAAGAATATTTTAGAGTTAATAAGGTTAAATAAAATAAAAAAATTAGTTAAAAAAATTATATTTAAAATCAATAAAAATTATTTTTGTCTTATATTTGAGATTGAAATAAATATAATTATATTAATACATCTTGTTAAAAATCCTAATTGTATGCACGTAATACCATATCAAAATCACATGATAAATTAACCAAATTGAAATAATCAATATATTTCATAACTAAATAGTTAGACGTTCAGACCTACATTATTTCATATCTAAAGTGCATCCTATTTTAAATTTATTCTGATTCGATATGGAATCAAATTAAACAGAACTATGCCCACCCTACATATTGCTAGAGGAGCTTTAAATGTTAACATAGGGAATATGACCACGCCAAAGCTGGTAAGGATACCCACAACACAAGCAGTTGTCACTTGTGTGCAATGTTGCATAGATTTGGGTATGAATTCATTACAATATGCACATTTACTAAATATTTTCATTTTTTAATTTATACGTTAAAAATAATTTTAAAAAATTGTTAAGAGTATCATATCATTCTAGTGCTAGCTTACATGTAATTAGAAAGGAATTCTCAACTCTTTTTTTCTTTTGGTAGAAAATACAAATGTTTTAAACAATTTTATTTAAATTGGATAAAACTATTATGAGTAAACATTTTCTTTTAAGTATGTAATATATTTATATATTTAGAACTTAAACTTAGAATGATTACTTAAGTTAGATTAGTTTTGAATTAATTAATCTATATATTTGGTGGTAGGAGTTCAGTTTTGAACTTATATTGTCGTGAGCAAAATAAAATCATTCTCAATTCCATTAAAACTTCAAGGAAAATATTTGTTGGGCACCTCTTAGTTATATACAACTTGAGAGATATAAGAAAAAAATAGAGATAAATAATTGATTTGATAAGTGATGTAATGTAATAGGAAAAAAGAGATGGAGTGAAATTAAAGGTGTTAATAGAGAATTTAGAGTTTGTGGATGTAAAAATATAATCACCTAAATTTTAAACATTGTTTTTATTTGTTGATCCCTTACATATGGTTCAATTGATAATCATACTTGCCTTACAACATAGTTATCTCTAAAATTGTAATTCAGAACCAACAAGATCTAACTACCACTATTTCAGAAAGAAACAATAACATTATCAATTTGTCATGAATCTTATGAAATTCGACCAAAATGCAATTTACTCTTCAAAATAACAATACCGACAAAGCGTGTCTTTCCCTACCGTTGTAAGGTTGCTAGTAAATTATAGTATCTCTTCATCTCACATTCCTGGTCCCACCATCCGCTGCAACCTGCATCAATTTTCATTTTTCAACATATACTAACCCAAAACACAAACGTATGAGTCATTTTCTAGTTAATTATCCAGGTTTTATATGGAAGGGTTTTTTCTCCATTGTAAAACGAGACACCCATTTTGGAAAATGCATTGTTTTTTTAAAATAAAATATAGAATTTATTTGTTGGTGGGTGACTGTAATTACTTTTCTTTATCATGTTATTGGTAACAAGTGTCTATTAATTTTACCATGATTAATCAATCTCTATCAGGAAACTTAATCAGATTTAGTGAATTCTCATCTTCTATTTAGTTATATTTTTTTATTAATAAAAATTGAAAAAAAATCTTATTTAAAAAAATCAAATCTAATATCACTTAAATTAACGATTTATTGATTTTCATTCTTTAATCAGAAGGTAAATAATCTATAATATAGAATGCATATGGCAACTGAATTATAGACATAAATTTTGCTCCATCAATGTGTTATAGTATTAAACATTAATCGAGGTGGCCCAAAATGTCAAGTCAATACGCTAGTATGGATTATTTTTCCGATATACTACTATTTTGGTCATAGTTGAGTGCAATAAATAGAGATGGTGGGACTTGGGGAGACTTTTGATACTTTTCAGCTGAAATTTCAATAGACTATATAACTAACTAACAGTACTTAGGATGAAACAGAAGATACCTATGAGAAGAACCATGATATATTTGTAAATGTAGGGATAGTAAGGATAGTTACCAATTGGTAGTTGCCTTATTTTGGGGCTTTTTAACCAATCAGGGTAAAAAAATTTCAATTTACGAATTGAGGGTATATTTTAAAAAAGTTACTCAAAAAGGATAAATCATAACAACTGTCACGACTTCTAACTCAGAAGTCATAACACTTGTTACGATTTATTATTTTTTTTAATTTTTTTATTTTACAATTTCAGTGTAAATCTATTTTTTTACAACTTCAAAGTCGTATTTTTTTTAAAAAAAATAACAAAAGTCGTAATATTTTACATGATTTTAAAGTCGTAAAGCGTAATTTTTTTAAGGTTTATGACTTTGAAGTCGTAAACCTATTTTTTTATTATAAAAACTATTGTTTTGCTATTTGCAGTCATGTTTATGTTTTGTTCACCTATTTTCTTTTCTTAAATTTGATTTTTTAATTTAATAGTATTTACGGTTTTATTTTTATTTAAAATAAAAAAGTTAAAAAATATATTTAAATATATAATAAATAATATTAAGTTGATTTTATTAGTATATTTTTTGTGATTTTATTTGATATGTTATTATTTTATTTTAATATTTTATTATTTAAAACATGTTATATATATATATATATATATATATATATATATATATATATATATATTTAATATAGTATACTTTAAATGTTTTTTTATTTAAAAGTTTAAATAATCTATCAATAAAAATACATTAAAAAATTGAAAGACTTTAAATTAAAAATTGATTATATTTAAATAAAAATTACATATTTGTTAAACTAATAATGAGACGATGTCCCACAACGAGTTCTTCTTGATACGCGTTTGGGTCTCTCATCTTGTTGGACTGGATTTGTTTGTGTTTGTTGTCGTCTTGATCTACAGTCTCTACCTCCTCTTGTTCTAGGATGCTCACGTGTAATTGTCCGTTGTTGTTGAGGAACATGATGACCACCGTTGTCATCATCATCATCACCATCACCATCATCATCGTTGTTATTGTTGTTATCCTCCTTCTCGTCCTCATCTTCGTGACTGATGTCACGTATTTGAGTAGGTAATGATGGACGATAACAAGAACTAGATGGTGCAAGATTATATGTAGATGGTGGAGTGTTGAAAGTGATGGCAAACATTTGTGAGTTGCCATAAAAAAACATTTGAGGTAGAAGGAACTTGAAATGAGTATTGAGGTATATATGATGAGAACCCCAGTAGTTGAAAGCGTTGTTGATATCCTTGAGACACATGACCAGAAAAACTTGATTGATATTGTACTTGTGATGGATGATGTTGAAACATAAATCCAGGAACATGCACTGGAGGTACATCTAGGAACATGCATTGAAGATACATTAGGTTTCGTATATTGTGCTTGTGATTGATGTTGTTGATAGATTATTTAAACTTTAAATAAAAAACATTTAAAGTAAACTATATTAAAAATATATATAACATGTTTTAAATAATAAAACATTAAAATAAAATAATAACATATCAAATAAAATCACAAAAAAATACTAATAAAGTAAACTTAATATTATTTATTATATATTTAAATATATTTTTTAAACTTTTTTATTTAAAATAAAAATAAAACCGTAAATACTATTAAATTAAAAAAAAATAGATTTACGAAAAGAAAATAGGTGAACAAAACAAAAACGTGGTTGCAAATAGCAAAACAACAGTTTTTTTTTATAAAAATAATAGGTTTACCACTTCCTTTAAAACAAATTTTAAAAAACTAAAATACGCTTTACGACTTTAAAGTCGTGTAAAATATTACGACTTTCGTTATTCTTTTTTTAAAAAATATGACTTTAAAGTCGTAAAAAAAATTAGATTTATACTGAAGTCTTAAATATTTTTACGACTTCAGTTAAAAAAATTAAAAAAATAATAAATCATACCAGATGTTACGATTTCTAGTCTTTTGGGTAATTTTTTATTGGTAAATTGAATTTTTTTTTGCCCCTAATTAGTAAAAAAGCCTCATTTTGGTGTGAAAGGCACGGAGCACTTGAATGCTTGCACGACAGGCATTGAAGGATTTAGAGTTGTCAAAATGGTCTACTTCATCCTATTTAGCTTTGACTTACATGGGCTGGGATTAAAAAAAGACCCATATCAAGAAGAGCACTGCTAGGTGCACCCAGCAATTATTGGGAAAAGTCCTTTAAGCCCCTGAGTATTTTTTTTTAAAAAACAACCCTCTCGCCTCTCTCTCTCTCCTGCGCCGCGATTCAGCTTCTTCTTCCTCGGAGTTCTGCTTCTTCTTCCTCGGAGTCTTCTGCTTCTTCAGTCTTCTTCTTCTGCGTCGCGATTCCATCTTCTTCATTCTTCTTCGCCTCCCAAGTGAACCTCCCCAGTCGCCATTGTTGCCATGATTAGGAGGAAGGTGTGGGTTTGCTTCTTCTTTGCGTTTTTGCTTCTTCTTTGCGTTTCTGCTTCTTCTTCGAGGTAAGTTTCTTCTTCGCGTTTTGTTTTTTCCACCATTGTTGCCGGCGATGGCGAAAACCGCTATCGGGAAGTTGCTGGGCTGTTTACGGATCACTTGATCCGTAAAAGTCACAGTTTCATTTTAATTGAAAAAATGCCAAATATTTGATACATTGTGAGCTTTTTTTGAAATTAGGGTATTTTAATTTAGACTGTACAATCATTGCCTGCAAATCAATGTTCCCCCTTTAATTAGGTTTGCTTGCCTTATTTTGTTTTTGGTTGTTTCAATATTGTTGAACTTGAACATTGTAATTTGCATCTAAAATATATCTTCATGACTAATTATTGACTCTTGGACACATTAGAAAAAAATCTTGTCCCGGTTAGCACCTAATATCCCTTTTTCGTAGACATACATATTAGTTAGGCTTGTTATATAAAGTATATGATGGATAAAATAAAACACACATCAGTGGTTACATTTATGGGTCTATTTAGATAAACTTTTCTATATATATAGATATATCCTTTTTTAGGGCATTATCCAAATAGTATATATTGATTAGCATTAATTATGATTATATTGACATGTAAATAGTCAATGCTACATTCAACCATGTTCTCCTCCAGTAACCACTAATTCAAGAAAATGACTTAAGACTTCACTCATCCACTGAAGCTTATGAGGGTACAACCAAAGAGTTGAGTTCAGGGCCTAGTGGAACAAAATGTCTGTCACCATTACACACCACAGTACATTAGGAATGGTGAATCATCAACACAAGTACACAACACAAACCACACCAACTAAACTACATAATCATATACTGAGATGTTGACACCTAGTGCTTGTATGAATTATGATTATAGATAAATAGTATTGATTGATTAGCATGAATTACTTCATTTAAAAAATTCCAAGAGATACCTAGTGCTTGTATGAAATTATCCAAATATTCCAAACCATATATTGCTAGTAAAACTAGTCTCATTATTACAAAGATAAAAATCACAACTAGAGTAAGCACGGGCACAAAGATGCCACCCCCACCAACACCTTCCAGAGTCCTAAATGCTGATCCTAGGGATCCAATTATGCTACCCCCACCAACACCTAATGAAACTGGGGGAGATTCTCAATTTCTACGGCTTTCTTTACTTTTATTATGGATCCTTAAGATAACAATCAAATCTCAGCCCTTGAGAGTATTATTCTTTGAGTGCCTGATAATTCTTTAACCCTTATTCTTTTGCTTGCAGACCATCAATCCCCCACATATCCCATATGCCTCTTCAGTTTGACTAATTATTTTTAATGAAATTTCCCTAAATTTTACCCTTAATTCTCGCAACAAAGCCCTAACTTTGATCCATTGAATGAGAGGAACACAACAAAAACCATGCATGGAGTTAGGGTATACTATACTGATGTTAACAGGAATGATCTGTTTCTCCGATTCCTGAATCAAGGTCAATACCACTAAGCATTTGAGATGCTTTTGACCATTATTTCTCAGATTCATAAAGCTCAACAAGTTTCTCTCTAATAACTAAGACATATGATAAAACAACAAGTGGCCATTAGAGTAATTGAATTGAGTCAACCAAATGCTTGAACAAGCATTGGGTGATGGTGCTTTGCTGTCCCAAATTAGTGTCACTTATAAGCAATGCATATATCTTAATTTCAAAGTTCGAATATCCTTTTTCCTACCAAGTAGTGCCTGAAAAAACATAATGCCTATATGCGTTAGATGCATGAAATTTGAGAAAATGAAATAAGTGATGGATTTTGCGGTACTCATTTGCAGATCATGGTTAGGACCAAATGATTAGGTCGTGCCTTAGGTCAGGTTACTGGCAGAGGTATCAACAGAGGAGATCGTGATGATTCCGATGATGCTCCGCAGCGTCGACGGCCTACTGCATCTGCACGGAGGCAGCGAGTCGCTGTGACTGTGGCACACGATGAGCCAGTGGTCCCTGCGCCAGATGTTCAGGATGACCCGATGGAGTCACCAGCTGCTATAGATGACATTGTGGCAGACATTCCTGTGGACACAGGCGTAGAGGCTGCTGAGGATGAGCATGAGGGATTTCCGGGTGGTCCGAGCGACCCATTTGTGTTGACCCAGTATGTGGATCACGTTGCTTGCAGCGTATGGACGGAAGAGGTATTTATAATATTTATTTTTAGTTACTTGTAAATTATACTTTATGATTGAAATTAGTTTTTCTTTAAATGATGATTTTAACGAATTTTGCGTTCCTTTATACTTCAATTCAGGAGCGTCCTGAGTTGAAGTTATCCTCTCATGGGAGGAAGGTCCACAGTTTAGGCAGGCCTGTCCCTGCCATTGAGGGACTTGTTGTTGGTACAAGACTAAGTCCTCTGATCGCGTGTTCGGTAGACATCGGCGATCGAGGACTTTTGTCCGCGTTTATGGAGCGGTGGCACCGGGAGACGTTTAGTTTCCATCTCCCGGTGGGAGAGCTCACCATCACGCTGGACGACGTCTCCTCGCTTCTCCATCTTCTCGTGGTTGGCGACTTACACGCCTTTGAGCCCTTGCACGTGGACGATGCAGTTCAGATGCTGGTGGACTTATTGATGGTCTCTGCAGAATCTGCCAGGGCTGAGACAGCCCAGTGTCGTGGGCCGTACGTATGCCTGCAATGAGTACGTGATATATATGAGAGCCGATGCCAGGCAGGTCATTGGACAGCTGCGGCTCGCGCATATCTTCTTCATCTTTTGGGTTGCACTCTGTTTACTAACAAGAGTGCAACCAATGTCCATGTTGTCTACTTGGAGGCCCTTCGTGACCTCAGTATGACGGAGAGGTACGCCTGGGGAGTGGCTGCTTTGGTGCATATGTACGACAAGCTGAACGATGCATCTATGAGCCACAACCGACAGCTTGGCGGTTACATCACACTGCTGCAGGTAACAAATATGTTTTTCATTCGTTCAGCCTCAACAATGTTCAACTTTAAATTTTGTTACACTTTCATTATTAATGTTTATAATTTTGATGTTACATTTGTAGTGTTGGATTTACTAGCACTTTTCGTCAGTCGCAGACTCCACTACTGATCAGGAGTATGACGAGGATTCTCCGCGTGCGTGTAGGTGGATTGCGATGAAGAAGACCGTGAAGAGCATTCGTACGCCGACGTACAGGGAGCGCCTGGACCGACTCCGGATTCCGGATGTCTGTTGGTATGGGGAGCACCGATCGGTCCGGGACTTCCACATCAGATCATGCTATTCCGATCTCTTGCGCTGGAGGCCTGTTGCTGTTTATTACCGACCAGAGAGGGTCGTGCGGCAATTTGGATACACGCAGACCATTCCTGCTCCTCCTGTCGATTCATGGGTGTCGTATGATGATATACACGATAGGTGGATGCACTACTCGGATCATATCGTTCCAGCAGGTGAGGTGTGCGTTGTGCCAGGTCAGTGTTCCAGTGACTACATGGATTGGTTCTTCCGCATCTCGCATCCCTTCATGACACCAGGCCACGCATTAGATCCTCTGCCTCATGGTCACGCCCTGCAGCCCCGAGTCGTCCCTCAGGCCCCACAGACGAATATCCCTCACGTGCCGGAGCTAGGAGCATCGTTGACATCTTTGGAGGAGCCTAGACATGCAGTGATAAGTAATACTAATAATTTACGTCATTTACCTCAATATTTGCATAATAATTTGTGTAATCAGTTTGTTTTGTATGTAACAGGAAGTTTGTGATGACATTGCTGAGAGGTTGAAGCGCTATCTGAGTCAAAGGGTGGTCACTCCAAGCTCATCGACACATGAGGTGATCGAAGAATGCCTCAGGTTGGCCAGGAGTGTGACAAAGGACCATCTAGTATATGTTAGGTCTAGACGCAGGCGACGCACGAATCAGACGTAGTTTATGTACATATTTTATATTGATATTCCATGTATATACAGATATTGTACATGAACCCATTTCTTGAGTATTGTTGGTTTTATTTATTTTCATTAGTAATGTTAGTTTTATATATTTTCATTGATTATGTATTCCATTTGTGTCTATATACACGTGTGTTATTATAAGTGGTCTAGTTAACTTAGTTATAGTATATGTAAATTATTATAAGTGATCTAGTTAACTTAGTTTACCAACTAATAAAAAATAATTTTAAATATAACTTTAAATATAATTGAAATAAAGAAGTTGAAAAGGGTGTAGAAAAAAATAAATTAAACAAAAAATGGACATCATGAGTAGAGGTCATACAAAAAAATAAATTAATATTTTTGTAGAAAAAAAATTAAACAAAAAATGGATATCATTCGTTATCTAAGATCCTTATTTTATATAACGTACTAATATTTTTAAATTTTCTTATAATTACTATTTTCCCTTTTATACTAATGATCATGTAAAAAAATGTATTATAAAGTAGTTAGTATTTTAATTTTTAATATAATACTAATTATTTTTTTATATTCTTTATAATATTAATGATATGATTAATTATAAAAATAAAAAATAAATTAATGATGATAATATTAATTTTATAAAATTATTATTATCTTTTATGTATTTATTAATTTTTATTAATATGTATAAAATAACCTTAAACAATAATTATAATAGGACTGAGTAAGTATTTTAATATCATCTTCTAAATAAATTTATTTTAAAAAAATATATTAAAAATTAATTATTTATAATAAATCAATATTTATAAATATATTATAATTAATAAAATAAATAAATATACTTAATTATATTTTAATTAATGAAATAAATATATTTAAATGTATAAATTATATTATAAAATAAATATCTTTAAATATGTTGTATAATTAATAAATTATTATTTTTCCTCTTACTCTTACGGATCAACTGTAAGAGGAAAACCAAGTAAGGACAATTTTGCTATTTTTTTAGAATGCTGGGTGCACCAACAATAATGCTGGATGCACCTAGCAACACTCTATCAAGAAAGTTCAGAGAACAAAAATGTTTAAAAAACCTCAAGGATTATGGCCAGTTTATAGGCCTTAAGTCTTAATTTTTTTTAGTTAACTCACTTTATGGGTTGCTTAATTTATTCTATAGACTATTTGACTCACTTTTATTTTAAAAAAAACTCATTTTTATTATTTTAATAAAGAATATAAATTAGAAAGAATTAAATGATCATGCATGAATAATATAAAATAATTTTACACTCTTATTTAATTATAAATCACCGTTGATAATTATTATGAAAGTCGATAAACATATCAGAGTGATTTGTGATTGGATTACATTATATAATTATTTTATATTATTAAGGTATATCTTTTTTTATTAGAGTTTAATAGTTATACATTAATAGTATTAAAATTTAGGATTATCATTTAATTACAAATCATTGTTGATGTTGTTTTTAAGACATTTTCTTTTATAAAAGTCAATAAATTAATCATACATGATGATTATTATAAGATGACAATGTAAGATTATTGTACATTATGTTTTTTTTAACAACCACTTAGGGAGAGGTAATATACTTCGATAATGAATTTGATGGTTTAGTCAGACAGAAACTAATCGTAATTCGAAAAAAAAAATGATATTATGTGAAGGAAAAAAAAATAGCCATTTCAGTAAGAAACAAAATTATCGTCAATTTTGTCATGAAGCGTGTGAAATCATCAGAAAACAAAACAATACCGTTGATAGATGTGGGTGGCAGCAAATAATTAACTCTGCAATGAATATTACTTTCCTGGTCCCGCCATTTTCGGCATCGATTCTCAACCGAGACAATGTAGGAGACAGCTTATTAATATTCACAGCTTTACCTTATATGTGGAAGAAAAAAATGGTTTTTCATTTTGGAAAAATTTAACATCATTGTTTATGTGGAATGATTTTAGTTAACTAAAAGTGATGATGTGTTATTAGAAAAAAGTAATTATTACATTTTTTGTATTTCTAATGAATATTTTGATCTCAATAAAATCTTAGCATTTTTTATAGTTAAAATCAAGCCAAGAAATTGATGAAATTGATGTTAGTACACTGTTACAACAATTTGTTAATTATTATACTAAAGATAATGGTTAAATAATTGATAACAATTATTTATTATCAATAATTTAACCATTATCTTGTATATTTACCATGACTTTTTTAATAAAGACTTATTATCAATTATTTAACCATAATCTTTAGTATAATAGTCAAAAGATTATTGCATGTTAAAGACTTTACACTGATGCTGTGTATCAATTAAGCTCTATCTTTTATTCTCTTGAAGCAATTTTGTTCAAACCAAAACATCTATAAACTTATAAGATTAGCCTATTTTTGGGACACAAGCTACGGTGGGAAAATTTAGTTACAACTCTAATAGACAATGACGAAGAACAACAATCATTCTTAACACCCCGTATGAAACCTACAAGGCGTTCACGGGTTACAGTGGCATCAGCAACGACCCCACCATCCTGATCAGTGGCGAATCCAAGACCCTGAGTCAATGAGTGCAAATTATAAAAAATAAAATTAGTGGGTTCAATTATATAAATATAAATAAAATAAAATATAAAAATATAAGATTTTATTTACAAATTTAGTAAATTTTAAAAAATGAGAGAGTGCAACTCAGTCCAATGTAAGTCTGCCACTGACCCTGACAGAAATTCACAATCTCGTTTCCTCTGCCATCCTAATTCCTTAATCTGTAACACAAACTGCAAGCAATGATCACCAACCCTCCAAGAAGATTCGAAACTGCAATTCTCACCACGCCAACATCTCTCACGACTCCCACTCCCGACTTGCACTTCACCTCAATCGTCACACACCTCGTGTGCTGCCCCAACTTCATAGAGAACTTTTGGTTCCAAGAATGGAACCCATTGTCGCTGTCGTGTGACTTGCTACCGACTCCGTGCGAACCACTGCAAACACATTCTTGTTTGCCGCCTTTCCCCTTACGTGGAGACCCTCCCAATCTAATTCGTTGGAATGGTGGCATAGGGAGAGGGACGAGGACCAGGGGATCAGAAGGAAGGGGAGAGAAGACCATGGGAGAGGGTTAGGGAAAAAGATAGGGATGAGAAGGTATATGGTGCAAAAGACGTACCATAGAGATTTGTGAATAAATCTTATCTAATGGTTAAAAAAAATTGTACATCATACACAAATTCACATACTTAACCACTGTAGTCTACGCCCTTTTTTGGTATATTTTTCTAATTTTGGTTTTTTATTCTCTCTTGCTGGATAAGTTGTAAACAAAAGCAACATTTAAGTTCAAAATAATTCCCACATTGCTACTGCTAGAAACAATTTCCCTTCAATTTCAAGGGAAATTTAATAAAGAGCATGTTGCCTATAATTTACCACATTCAGCTTTCAGACGTTCTTGATGTCAAAAGTATATCCAGCTTCAGCAAAATGAGATTTTACCAATGCAAGAGATTTGGAGCGGTGGGAAATTTTGTTCTTTTCTTCTTTGGGCATCTGTGCATACCTACAATGAGAGTAAATGAAATGAATTAGCCTTAGCAAGTAACTAAACTATGAAACACCTTGAACAGAACATGACATGAAAGAAGGGATGGAAATACGTTTGGTCATAGCCATCAGGTTCAAAAATAGGATCCCATCCAAAATCATTAGGCCCTCTTGGAGGAACAATCTTCCCCTGATAAGCCACAAGAAAAATATGTTAGTGATACACTCATACACATTAACTACTTTCTATTTCGTCAAGTAAATTGACGAAAACTCTTCAAACTTTGAAGAGTGCTAGTATCTACACATTCCTTCAAACATATTCTCGATTATTAGTTAAAATTTATGGAAGACTACAAAATTATGAATAGAGCTCATTATAAGAAGCGAGACCTACAAATTTTGTGATTTCTAATAAATTTCACCTAATAATAGTGGGTTTAAAAAATGGGTTAGAAAATGTATTGCTAACATTTTTCAACCAGGAAAAGTAGATTATGCTAGTAAAGATTTTGGTCAGGTGGAAGAATAAACATATTTTTACAAGGGAAAGCACATTATTACTATATTCTTTAAACCAGATGAAATAAGGAGATTCATATAATTCCACTCTCAATATTAACATGCAATTCAAAGAAAATATATTCATTCATAATTAATTAATTATGTCCGGCAAATAGTATACGGGGATTGAGATACCGGAGTTTTTCCAGAAAATGTGATAGGTTCACTGTTTGAACCAGCTGCAAACGAAAATACACATAAGGCATAAGCTGATTTATCATCATATGCCATCAGCAAATTGTTGAGACCTGGAAAATGAATCAGAGAAAAGGGTAAATCAAATTCTGTGAAATATCCTCATCCCTGAAACTCCTGTACTAAGATAATTGAAAACTGATATAAAATTATGCAGTTAAGGTGTAACCTTCATGACCAAGCTTCTGCAGAAACCATTTGCTGCATGATACATCAATGAAATTACACAATAACCATTAGGAGCACTGACAATTAATTTAAAAAATCTCACATGCTGAATGCTGATGATACAGAAACAGTATTTGTATTGCATATATATATTGAGCTTCAAAGATTTCAGATGAATAAGTTTTTATGTTCAATATTGAATGACAATAACTACATGGATGAGAATATTAGATAAACAGGAAATGCACAGTCAACGACAACTGTCCACCCTACAGAATCACTTGACACAAATCAGCAAGAGATTTATAACTTGTACAAATGTAAAATTACATCCTTTGTTACCAAAATTACAGGAAATGCATCAAACATTTTGGGGATAAGAGAGGGGGAAGAATAAATCACATTAAGAAATGAACTCCAAGTTCATGAAAATAAGATATTTATAAGAATTTAATTGACAATAATTGTAGAAAATAAGTTAAGGAACATAAGTATAAAAGGATCATATTATAGAATTATAATATTGTAGAAACAACAAATTGTGATAAAAACATATCTGGGAAACTATACTTAAAACAGTATATTCCATTACATCACAAGATGACTTCAAAAGAAATTTTAACCTCAATGCCTAAAAATAGTTAAGAAAATTGCAAAACACACTGATTTTATAACTAAAACCAACTGGCTTAGAAACTATTTTAAAGGTGGATAATTCAAAGCCACGCTACAAGTCTCTTTATATAAGCTAGTTACCCGCATTTACATTAAATAAACCTTCCTGCATGCAGCAATTAATACTTGCAACCACATAGGATTTTTGTCAATTTCTTATTATTATTAAATCCTAACAGTTATTCACAAAGAATGCAAGCCCACTTAACATTAGCAAAATCACCACAGCAGTTGAAGCTATTCATTAAGTATACATAGTAAATGTTTCAGGTGCCACAGCCAAGACATTCTTAACAGATCTGCATCTTGAGTAGACATTTACCAAGTCTTTGATTTCTGAAGTTGCTTTCTTCAAAACACCCATTATGGCCAACTCACATACAGGATTTTCCTAACAGGCACAAAGCTTCACAAATTATAATTGATAAAATACTGAGGTATTTTGGGAGTGTTATGAGCAGAGTATTTTCCTGGTATTCGAGGTCCAGGATTCCTCCAAAAAAGCTAAGATAAGAGGGAATGAGACTTTAATTTTCTGCTTGCCATTTGAATACATGTTTTGAGTATATATAGAGTTTGAGCCTATTACAATATTCTAACAGCTTTTGGCATTATATGCCTTGGAGGAAAAGACAAAACAAAAGAAAAATCAGCTTTTCTAACGGAATGGTGCCACCTCGGCCGACAAGGGAAAATTGCTACGTTGCTGGTCTCCTGCTTGT